>NC_089584.1:128156744-128179020 GCF_019320115.1 Miscanthus floridulus
AACTTTGCGAGAACGAATCGGTTTGAACATATTAGTCAATGTTTGGACAATAATTTATAAATACAAACGAAATACTACCGTAGAGAATCTTCACCCTGCTTTGTCCAACTAAACACCCCCCTTATTTCCGGGACCGGGTGGGGTTGGGGGTTCGCGAGCTCGTGTGTTATTTTAAGAGCAGGCCCGGGATCGGTTTGTCCTGGCTCAGTCCGAGGTTACGGACGAAGTAGCAAGTTGCATAACCCACTGGATTTGAGAGTTTTCTACCACTGCAAAAACAATGCTCTGTGTGCGTACCAAAACTTGATTCTGATTGGAGTGTAAGACCAGGATTCAGGAGGGCCGATTCCGGCGGAATTTTTCATTTCGTTCCATTTCACAGGATTGCGATATTACTTCTATTTCTTTTTCTTTAGACCAAACGCAGTTCGGTCCTGCTTTGCTGAAACTATGCTATGCTGGAACACAAACACACACACAGGACACATGGTTGCGGTTGACCGTTATCTGGAAGAACGAACGGCGGGAATTCGGAGGTTTTACTATGCGTTCGTTCAAACCCGAATGCGCGTGGACGTCGCTTGCTTCGTGAGTGAATCTACATAGCTGCGTTCACATAGTGTAATACTATTATCGCCCATGCCTTCTGGTCTCTGCTTATAAATCTCTGGAAGCTAGAGCACATGGCCGGAACGAGCTTTCGGTTGAATATTTGCATGTGCACAAATAAAGGCACCTAAGCAAGTGCATGTTTTGCTTAAGAATTAAGCTCCAGTATACTAAGTTGGACGATTAGTATAGCTGCATGGAAGAAAAAGTGCCAAGGTAATTTGTAAGTCTAATATAAAGTCGTTGTCATTGGTTAATACTGTTCCATTTCTCTTGTGAAAAAGAAGAGACCCCAGTAAAGCCTAAAACTGCATAGGGAAAATTTAGAAAAATATGCTACGAGGATCCCATTAACTTCTACGTATAAAGGCCTCGTTCGCTTCGCTGAAAAATAAATCAAAATACTATTCCAGTTGACTTGTTGTGAAAGAAAAAATACCGTTTCAGCTAAAAAAACAAACTGAAAAAGACGAATCGAGGGCCAAACTCTCCTTTCCAAACTTATATAGCTGCGAATTGTGTAGATGACGTTTAGGAGATGCTCCCATGTTCCAAGCGGCGGTGACCTAGGGGCGAATGCGCATCAAGTCTAACCTACAGCTAGCTGCTCCTAGTTTTCAACCAGCTACGCTGTGAAACATATGACAAAACATCTCTGAAAGAAGAGTCGATCCGGAGCCTTCAAGGGAAAACCGGAACGCTCACGGCCAAGAGTCGCATCGTGCCGCAAAGATTTCTCCCACATCCTCACTCCGTCCAGTTCCTTGATTTGACCCCGACTTTTGGCGGCAAGCCCGGCGTTGCGTGGAGGCGGAGACAAGACTTAGGCGAGAACTCGGCGGAAACTACTGGTCTGCTACTGCTCATACTCATACTGAGCTTGACAGGAGCTTGACGAGCACGGCCTGTTCGGCTGGGCTGAAACGATATGATCGTGAATTATTATTGTTGACAGGTTTGGTGTGAGAGAAAAGTATTGTTCTGACTAGAAATTTATGATCGTTTATAACCAAACGAACAGACTGACGGTTTTATTTCAGAGATGTACATGGAAACAACCAAACAACGATTTTGTTTCCAGAGTTCAACTTTCACACAATTATATATGACCATGTATATATAATTCGAGAAACACTTAACGTAATGAGGCATAATAAAGTTATTTCTCACATTAACCATATAATTTACAATATGTCTAAGTCCTTAAACATGTCTTAGATTTTCATGGCCACTTCATGCAAACTTCATCCCCAATAATCAACGATGTTGTACCAAGCTTCTTAAAGTAGATATAGCTTCTTAACGTAACTCTATAATTCACTTTTGATAAATGAAAGAAAAAATTGTATTTGATCTTTTTTTAAATTAAATAGTAGATATAGTCGTAAATATATGTGCGCAACTGCGATGGATATTTATATGGTTGTTTCTCGGTTTCTCCCTCTCTCCCATCCTGTTTTTTTTTTTCTTCAGATGATTTCCGTGTATTAGAAAGCTAACTAATGAAAATTATTGGACAAAAGAAAAAAAAAGTATTTCTTCTTGAAATAATCAACTGATTTATCAAGTAAGTTTTAAGTACTCCTTCTGTTTTAAATTGTAAGTCGTTCCAGCTTTTCTAGGTACATACTCCCTCCATTTCAAATTATAAATCGCTTTGACTTTTTTTGTTCATCCATTTTGCTATGTATCTAGACATATTATTATATCTAAATACATAATAAATTAGATGTACCAAAAAAATCAAAGCGACTTATAATTTGGAATGGAGGAAGTAGTTTTTACTATGTATATAGACATGATATATATTTAGGTGCATAGCAAAAGCTATATATCTAAAAATTAGAACAAAACTAATTGTCTCTAATTTGCGTGTTCTATTTCATAATGGCCTTTTATTTTCATAATCACGTGTCAAGTTGGTTCGTTTATTTTATAAACTCGGTCAGGGGCGTTGTAGTGTGTTACTTTTGTAACACAATGGTTTAACTCCTCTCTTTGGAGGATGAAATCGGATATTTCTTCTATTTTTTTAAAAAATAGGCAAAACCAAATGTGCTAAATCTCTTCATCGATCTCCTCTCTGTGGGCCCGGACTGTAAGTGACCCGTTTTGCTTTCTTGTCCGTCGTTGGTATTTTATGAGAAGGGGTAGACCTTTCTAGGTTTAGCCACGCTGCAGACGCTCCACTGCTCTTACTGACGCGTGGGGTCACCAAACTAGATCCCACGTGTTCTTGACGGAAACATGCGAGTGGGTATGTTGGCAGGTCTGTCGCCATTCTTTATTGACGCAATACTAGAACGGCACGGAGAGTTTTGGAAGGGGCGCGTCAGATGGGGCCGGGCTCGGTGTGGGTTTTTCTATTATAATGACAATTCTAGAAATTGCCTTGATCGGAGTCACGGATCCCTCCTTCCTATTTGCCTTGACTGACTTCCATATTTGCCTTGATTGACTTCCATTGGTTTTCTATTTTACCGTAGACTGCGAGATGTGCTGGAAATTGCCTTGATCGGAGTCACGGATCCCTCCTTCGTATTTGTCTTGACTGACTTACATATTTGCCTTGATTGACTTCCATTGGTTTCTATTTTACTGTAGACAGCGGGATGTATGAGACGTGCGTTGAAGCCTGGGCGGGGGAGATCCAAATAACGTTGGCCATCGGATTAAGTTGAAGCCTATGTGAAAGGATTAGGAGCCATAGATTTAATGATAGGATAATCTTAGGTACAATTTCGTTGGTGCACAATGATTGCAGTATCTTAGTGAGAGAATTTTTTTTTTTTTTGAGATCTTGGATAGTTTTGATTGTTTCTTATAGTAGAGATACTCATCCAGAGCTTGACAAGCATGGCCGAGAATAGAAAGATGGCTCCTGCGGTCCCGCCTCCCGGATCCGGCCATTGGTCGCTCTCATCAATTCTCAAAAGCCAACTCCGTGTGGGCTCCCCAACCTGCCGGGTCGATGACGCGATTGCTGGCTCGACAGTCGACAGTAGAAATCGTACGCAGGGACAAAAATTCATGACCAAATTGGCAAATTGAAAACCGCGGCTGCAGTTTTCTTTGCTCTCTGGTCTCTGCAATGACAACAGTGACGATTGCATGCTGCAGTTTTTCTACAGCCAAACTGCTACAGTCAGCAAGTACTGTGGCTGCGTCTTCTGATTTGGGGTGTAAGGCCATGTTTAGATTCCAAAAATTTTCACTCCAAAATGTCACATCGAATCTTGCAGTATATGCATGAAGTACTAAATGTAGATGAAAAAAAAACTAATTGCACAGTTGGATGAGAAATCGAGAGACGAAACTTTCGAACCTAATTATTCCATAATTAAACACTAATTATTCAATACAAACAAAATGCTACAGTAGTCAAACAGTAGCCAAACCCAAAAAAATTTGGTAACTAAACGCGGCCTAATGACGCTCGGCGAGGTTCAAAGCGGAAAGGCGAACGGCATTTGATGCGAAAGTACGCACGCAGGTGAGGTGGCAGAGGAACAGGTCAGTTTAGTCCACATTTACGGTCCCGGTTTTACGTCGGTTAGGCCTTGCATAGATGTAGGGCGTAAAGTTCCATCGGATATCACATAGAGTACCGCGTGAAATGTTTGGATACTTATAAAAAAAACAAACTATAGAGGATCTGCTCGTTGATCTAAAACTGGCTGAAAAATACTGTTCTGACTGAATTGTTGTGAGAGAAAAACACGGTTCCGTCTGAAAAAAGAAGCCGAACAAGGGGTAAGCCAAACAGGGCCAGAATCCACCAATCACGAGACGAATTTATTAAGCTTAATTAATCGATCATTACCACATGTGTTACTGTATCATTTTATTGTCGAATCATGGACTAATTAGGTTTACAAGATTTGTCTCGTAAAGTAGTCACAATTTGTATAAATAATTATTTTTTAATTTATATTTAATACTATATATATATATGTCAAACATTCTATGCCATAGGGTGTAAAATTTTGACGGAGCATCTAAACCAGGCCTAGTCAGCCAGGTAAAAGTTCGGTTCAGGTCGCCGCGCTCCAGGTTTTTTTTTTGCAACAGCGCTCCAGGTTAAAACAGGCGCACGATGACGACAAAGAGCGTAGTACCACGGAGTGGAGTTGTACGTACCACGGACGTTTGCGTCCCCGTCAGCGTTTGCGCGTGTCCCCGCACCGAGCAGCACTGCAATGATTTCGATCTGGTCGCCCTCTTGGTTCGTCCACCACACGAGGCACTGTTTAGATTCCAAAAATTTTGAACCTAAAGTGTTACATTGAATCTTGCGGTATATGCGTAGAGTACTAAATATAGACGAAAAACAAAACTAATTGTATAGTTAGGTGAGAAATCGCGAGACGAAACTTTTAAACCTAATTAGTTTATAATTAGATACTAATTATCAAATACAAACGAAAGTGCTACGATAGCCAAATAGTACCCAAACTCAAAAACTTTTGGGAACTAAACGCGCCTGAAAGGGGTAACCAGAAGGGGGGCCGAGAAGAGATCGAACGAAATTGAAAAGCGTCGTTGTCTGTCGATGGTGGTGCGCTGATCGGAGCCGCGCGGACTGACATGACATACACACGGGGTCACTCAAAAACGAGTAAGGAAGAGAGAAGAGTTATGGTGGGTTTGTGCGCGTGTGGCAGCGGGAGTGGGAGGGATCGCTGCACTTGCAGGTCAAAGACGAGTGGGTTCAGAGTTCAGACCGGAGTGAGAAAGCGACGGCGGCGCATCGCATCGCTTCGCCTCGCCTCGCCGGGGATCTGAGCTCTCAATTGAGTAGGAGTACTATAAGAAACAACCGCACAAGTGACAAGTGGAGGAAACGGCGACGAAGACCCCTCATCAATAGGTAAACATCAACCTCTTCCATTCCATTAACTGTAAATAAAAAAAGGTAAAGAGACCAAGGGCAGGGCCGCAGGGGACAACCGGACAAGCAAGTTGCGCGGTGAGGACAGGAGAGAAAGCGAGAATTCTGGCCGGTTCGCGGCGTTAGGCTTACGACCTGCTACCCGGATTACTTCTCATGACCAGCTGCTGGTGAAAGTGAGGTCCAGAGTCATGCTCATGCGTCTTTTGACCCTGGCTGAAAGTGAGGGACTGCACGGGAACGCTTCATCAGCTCGACGCGGAATAGCTTGTCTTTACTTCAAGTTTTCATGCAACTTCTCTTCAGTTGCCAGTTGGGACTTTGAAGGAGGTAAACAGGTGGTCTTCGATGGTTTACGCTTGACCCTGCTCTGACTATTACACTGCATACGTCGACGACTCGCTCCAGGGGTCCTACGTATCGGAGACGGTAAGATGGAGGTGTTGGCACTTGCCATCGTATGAGAAGCACGTTCTGGGTAACTCAGACGTGTTTTCGCTTGCCGGCCCAGGCAAACATATCTACAGATTGGTGTCCGCTTGCAACCTGACATCGATCGGCCAGTGTTGCTTCACTGGCACAAGTAGAACTAGTGGGCTTCATGCCTAACATCGATCGGCGATCGCTACATGCAAAGGATATTCTGTACGGGCCGTTTTACAATAGCCATTATTAGCCCATTAGGTCATCAGTGTATGCATCTTGACTAGGGATGAAAACGGGCGAGGAAAAACTCCTCTCTCATTTATGTTCCTATATTTTTAGCGAAAACGGGATCAGGTTCGGAAAAAAAGGGGAAATACGGAAACAGACAAATACGGACGGAGAGCCAGAAAAATAAGTTAGAATAACATGATCAAATATTCTTGAGTATACATGAACAAAGTCACAAAATAATATACACATACGAAATTATCGGCCTAATATTCACTAGTATACCATGTGTTAACATGTTAACATGCATAATTTGTGATGAGTAGGTTTACGAACATATAAATTTCTAGACATATCTCACATAGATTGAAAACAGGACGAAAAACAGAATAAATACGGGTCAATTCTGGATAAAAACGGGATCTCACGGAAACGGACGGAAAAAACCCTTTCCCGTTTCCGTAAATACGGCGGAAACGGGATCTCACAAATACGAAAACGGACGGAAGAAAGTAGAAAACGGAACGGGTCGGAACGGGATTTTTTCTGTTTTCAACCTTAATCTTGACTCCATGGACCGCGATAAGTCATGGGCTGGGCTTGTATGTATCGAAGTCTTGTTAATCTGTTCACGGGTGCTGGGCCCAAGAGGCCACAAATACTGAAACTTTTTTTTAACCAAAAAAGGTACTAGTAGTATTTTTTAATAACAGCACGGCCTATTTTGTCATGTAATTTATCAGCACACATGCTCGAGCCAAATTCAAAGTTCCTTAACAAAGCACATACTCGAACTAAGGTTTTTAATGTGAAATCAAATTTAAAAGCGTTCAAAACAAGCTAAATTTTTTCATAAATGCTAAAGACAATGCACATGTATGGCATGCATATCTTATAACACATGAAACATAGAACATATTGTCGTTGAAGCAGTTTGAGAGTGTTTTAGATTAAATTGTTTCAATAAACATTACAAAACTTTAATATATGAGCTATGATGTGAGATATGTATGATATGCTTGATCTCTTTTAATATTTTGATTTCTTAATGTTTAAACAATGGTCTAAAAAGTACAAACTTAGGTTGGAATTTGCCCACAAGGTAGAAACCTAAGCTCTGGAAAATTAAATTAAGTACACATGCTGGACAACATATCAGGTGCAAACCAATCAACCTGTGCAAATTTGGAAACTACTAATCAGGACTACTAGATGCTGATCCAATGGATGAGGTGAGGGAGCTTAATCGCAAAAAAGGCTGGCAGGTGGGGGGGCTTAAGTGTAAAAAAATCCCACATCTCACCCTATCCATTGAATCAGCATCTAGTGGTCTTAATTGATAGTTTCCAAGTTTACACAAGTTGATTTGTTTGCACATGATACGTTGTCCACGTACTGAGGTGCCATTTTAAATAGTTTTTATATAAATACTTTACCAGGTGGAAACATGAAGGTTGTACACGTCATGTACTTTAACCTGAAGTAGACACAGTATGAAAATTTGGAGGAAATATTAGGTCGTAAGTTCTGACTAGGTTGCGTGCTCGTGCGTTACTACGAGATAAATAAATCTTTTGTACTAAAAGCACACGGATCGCACGATATGATAATAATACTATTAAATTAAATATCGGCGTCAAAGTGACATTTAATTCAAAAGGCAAAGTTTGTGACCCGTCGCAGGCTCACAAACTCTACTGTATAGACTTTTTCGTGATACAGCTAAGATAATATTTTATATCGGCAAAAAAAATTCTACGATATCCATTTCTTTCATGTGCCAATAAATCCATGAATAAGTTCCGCTGCATCTCCATATAATCATGTATACACAGGTTCAAGTATATATGCAAATAGGTTCGTGCCCGTGCGTTGCTACGGAATAGCTAAACTTTTGTACTAAAAACACACAGATCACACGATAAGATAACAATACTGTAAAAGTATATGACCGACGTTAAAGTGACATTTAATCCAAAAGGCTAAGTTCGTAAAATTTACACAGTCACAGAGAGCGTGGCATCACGGCTCACAAACTCTAGTGTGTAGATCTTTCCGTGATGCGGCTAAGATCATTTCTATACCGGCAGGAAGAGATTACCGATATCCATTTCTTTCGCGCGCCAACAAATCCACGAATAAGTTCCACCACATCTTCATACCATCCTGTACACAGCGCTGGCAAACGAATTAGCCACAACTTATGTAATTAATTTTATAATTAGCTCATGTTTAGTCCTCCTAATTGATATCTAAAAATTCAATGTGATAGGGACTAAAGTTTAGTCCTAGGATCCAAACACCCCTGAATTTCGACTCTTGCTGGCTGCTCACTTGCACCACCATACCTATGTGTCTGCACGTATATACTCTAATGCCAGAACGTCTAAGATGGTCTTTATTGTCCACCCTTTAAAAATATCATAACTTTAAGGTTGCTATTTTTGTATGCTGTAGGATTTGGATGCTTTGCACTGATCCATAAGGGTGTCCATGAGAGTCGAAATTTTTGATACCATTATGATGTCTAAGCTTACCAATCAGACAAAGATGAACTTGATTGTTAAAATATTTTCAACACTGTTTTCATATACTCCCCCTGTTTAAAATAGAATTCATTCTCGCTTCCCGAGAAGTTAACTTTTTTTTTTACTTCAACCAATTATATATAAAAGAATATTAATATTTATAATACATAATTAGCATTATTACATAGAACACTGAATATATTTTGATAATAAACTTATTTGGAGATATAAATGTTGTATGTATTTTTTACAAACCTAGTCGAAGTTGAGAAAGTTTGACCTGCACGCATCCCATAACGACTTATATTTTGGTGTTGAGGAAGTATATGCTAATGGGAGTAGTCAACTGAAAGTGGTGATGAACACAATAATACTTTCATATTATATGCTAATGGGAGCATAAAAAACGCAGGGGAATGGACCTATATACTAATGGTGGGAATATTCGTTTAGAAAATTACAGAAGGTTCACCAGTCTCACCATGTATAACCTGCACATTTTTTATTTAGCACCACTGATGTTTCCTTCCATGCATGATTATTGTTTCCTTCCATGCATGATTATTATTTTCTTCCATGCATGTGGTATCAGGTGATCGATTTGTTTCCTTCAAAGCAGGCGGGGATCACAGGGATTGCAGTTTCTTTTTGTATCACGCCTTTTCTTTTCTCGCTCGCCCGTTGGACAGTGTGGGAGGTGGGATCGATCGTATGAGGTGGCAGACGGACGAACCCCAAGGCAATTGTCGCACCAAAACAGTATCCACACTTTGTTCTTTTTAGTTGTAGTAGCTGAAGGAGATTAGCATAAATTTGAAACTCCCGGTGCTTTAAGGTGCCTTTTTTCTTTGTCTGTCTTTTTACTATATTATCTCTTTATTATTCTCTTTGTTTTTTATTCTTTCTCTCGCTTCCTCCTGGGTTTAGTTCAGCCATTTTGTATTACAATTTCTCTCTAATAATTAAAAACATACCCAGCACATTCTATAAAAACGTTTTAGAAAGCTGAAGGGTGGATATCCATGTATTTTGGCATAATCATAATGTTATCTTAGAATACTCATAGTGACGATAACCATGCACCACAATAGAACAATGAATCAATTAAGCCTGGGCAAAATACCCGATACCCATTACCCGTACCCGAATTACCCGAATTCGGACCCGAATTACCCGAACCCGAGGTACCCGATCCCAAATTCGGATAGCGATTTTGATTACCCGAAATTAGTTTGGGTAATTCGGGTAATATCCCCCGGTACCCAAACTACCCGAACTACCCAAAGATTTATTTTTGTCTTTGTATTTATCATGTGTTGTTAGCTGAACCATTTAACTTATCACTTTATTAGAATATAATTCTCTCTATTTGAATGAGTGACTGTAATATATTTGTCGGTGTTTTGGAACCGGGGGCCCCTCAACCAACGAGTGAATTTGTGCTGCGTGCCCCTAATCCCGGATGGTGATGTAAAGAGACACAAGGTTTATACTGGTTCAGGCAATCGAGGCCCTACGTCCAGTCTGAGAGATCGATCCTCTGTTCCTTGCACCGGAGTGCTCGTAGTAGGGGGTTACAAGCTAGGTGAGAGAGGGAGCTAGCCCCAGGTCTCGGCGAGGGTGGTGCGGGCTGCTTGAGGTGTTGTTCTCAAGCATCGTAGAAGTGTGTAGTTCTATCGGTGTGTTCGTCTTTTCTCCCCTTCCCCCTAGAAATGGCCCCGGTCCTTCCCTTTTATACTCTAAGGGAGAACTAGGGACGTCCATACATAGCGCTCTATAAATGGGGGTGACGTGTCCGAGCCCTGTAGCCGGCCACTGTTGTGGTATGGTCGATGGAGTGGCCCCGTCCTTGTCGTACAGAAGTGATGCGCCGGTCATACTTGATCTTGTGCGTCGTGGGGCTCCAGTACAGCTTGATGCAGGACATGGCGGGCGACGTGCTGGTCATCGTGCGATGACGTCGTATGGAGCTGTGGCTCTGTACATGCCAAGGCCGAGCCATCGTGGAGGGCTCGGCGGACATGGATCCTTAGGCTGCCGAGCCCCTAAAGCAAACTGCCGAGGCCTTGGAGGGAATTATTGGTCCTGGGTACTAATTCCGAGGCCACAGTATCCCAGACGTGGCTCCCCACGTTGCGTTGTTCTCAGAGCAGGAGTTGGCAGCACAGTGAGGCATGGGCGTCAACCATGTGCATAGTGGTTAGCACAGTGGCGGGTAACCCCTGCCCAGTCCGGGCGACGTGCTGGTCATCGTGCGATGACGTCGTAGGGAGCTGTGGCTCTGCAGATGCCGAGGCCGAGCCTTCGCGGGGGGCTCGGCGGACATGGATCCTCAGGCTGCCGAGCCCCTGAAGCAAACTGCCGAGGCCTTGGAGGGAATTATTAGTCCTGGGTACTGATTCCGAGGCCACAGTATCCCAGATGTGGCTCCCCACGCTGCGTTGTTCTCGGAGCAGGAGTTGGCAGCACAGTGAGGCATGGGCGTCAACCATGTGCATAGTGGTTAGCACAGTGGCGGGTAACCCCTGCCCAGTCCTGCCTCCTGTCCCGTCGGCCATTCCGCTGTACTGTGCCGAGCATGCGGCCGATGTCAGGGGCAGCAGTTGGCTGAGTTAATGCGACACGACGTTTTGTCAGAGGGACGGGTGAAGGAAGAGGCAGCGGAGTGCTGCCAAGCCTGCCTCGCGCGAGACGGAGGGTCGGCGGCCCGGCCGAGGCCTGCGACGAGAGGGGGTCGGCCGAGGCCTTTGGTGGGGGATCGCCCGAGGTCAGCGGTGAGGGGGCCTCGGGCGAGTCGGAGAATCAGCCGAGGCCAGCGGTGTTTAGCTGGTTTCGACTTTTACGAAGTCTAAGCAGTCATTTTTTGGTTCTCGCTTAGGGTACCCCTTCTCACGATATCCGACAGTAGCCCCCGAGCCTTGGGGGGAGTGGAGGCACTCCCCCTAAGGTTCTGACAAGAATTGGCTCTTGATAGTTCCTGTTGGGATGGTGTTTTGTACTCGAGGTTTCGGTGGGTGCGCGCGAGCGCACCCGCCGGGTGTAGCCCCCGAGGCCCTGGAGGAGTGATTTCACTTCTTTAGGGGCTTTTTTCTCTCTCGAGTGAGGGGTTTTCATTGTGTTTGCCGGGCCCGTGGGTGCGAGTTCGGATCGTAGGGCCTCGACGATGCTGTGGAAAGAGCCCCTTAGCCTCCGCCTGGAGCGAGAGGGCCGTCAGGGGTTCCCCCGTCTTTTTGTACGACCCTCATGCTTCCTTTTCGCTCAGAAGGAGGGGTGGAAGATGCCATGCTACCCTCGGTGGGCGCGAGCGACGGCATTTCCGGTGAGCTGTTATCGGGTAAGTCCGAGTGGAGGCCCGTACCCCGTTCGCTGGGGGTCGGCTAGCGGTCCGGAGACGCGCTCCAAGAGTACCGGTGGGTTTCTCTAGTGGGTGCCGAGGCCGTTCGCTGGGCCTCGGTGGCTCGGTGCCTCCCTACGATGGGATCCCATTCGGAGACCTCCCTGCCGGTCTCGGACACGACACAGGGCGCGCTCGTACAGGCTCGCCCATAGTTGTCCCTGACTCTTTTGCCCTGGGGCAGCTGTTGAAACCCCTGGGGGCCCAGCCTTCGAACCCCTGGACCGTAACAGGCTCAGGTCGCTTGTCTTTGTCTTGGGTGCAGGAAGAGCCCCTGAGCCTCCGCACAGAGCGAGAGGGCGGTCAGGGGTCCTCCCGACTTTTTTGTCCATCCCCCGCACGTCCTTTTCGCTCGGACAGGGGGCTGTTTGCCGAGCCCACTCGTGTGCGAGCCTGAGCCGCTGGGTCTCGGCAAAGTTGCAGGAGGAGCCCCCGAGTCTCTCGCACGGAGCGAGAGAGCGGTCAGAGGTCCCCCTGGCTTTTGGTTCACCCCTCGCGCGTGAGGGTCTGTCTGTCGAGCCCCCCTCGGGTGCGAGCCTAGGTCGCGGGGTCTCGGCGTCTTTTGCAGAAGGAGCTCCCTAGCCTCTGCATGGAGCAAGAGGGCCGTCAGGAGATCTTCTAGCTTTTTGAATGACCCTCGCGCTTCCTTTTCGCTCGGAAGGAGGGTTTGTTTTGCCGAGCCCCCTCGTGTGCGAGCCCAAGTCGCTGGTGAAAGGATCAAGATGCCCAAGAGGGGGGGGGGGTGAATTGGGCTAATTCTAAATTTTCTTGCAATAATCAAATCCTACGGATAGCCCAATTAACCCCTTGTGCCTAGAAAAGTGTTTATATCAAACTAATGCACAACAACCTCTCAACCTAAGTTCCAAACTTACTCTAGCAAGCAATTCTTATGGAAGTAAAAACAAGTATTGAATTGCTCAAAGTAAATGCTCAAAGTAAGTGCTCAAAGTAAATAGAGAGAGAGAGGAACGCGGCGATGTTTTGCCGAGGTATCGGAGAGTCGCCACTCCCCACTAGTCCTCGTTGGAGCACCCGCGCAAGGGTGTAGCTCCCCCTTGATCTGCGCAAGGATTAAGTGCTCTCTACGGGTTGATTCTTCGACACTCCGTCGCGGCGAATCACCCAAAACCGCTCACAACATGAGTTGGGTCACCCACAAGCTCCGCCGGGTGAACACCAAACTCCCAATCACCACCAAACCGTCTAGGTGATGGCGATCACCAAGAGTAATAAGCACGAACTCTCACTTGACCACGCGAAGCCTAATGAGAAGATGGATGCACACTTTGCTACTCTTGATTTGCTAGTGAGGCTACTCTCTTGGATTCTCAAATCACAAACACCTCACTAGGACCTTGCTCTTCTTGGCACTCACAAACGTGTTTCTCAGCTGTTGGAATGAGCAAAAGATGCTCCACTCACGAGTGGAGCTTCTATTTATAAGCCAGCCTGAAAAACGAACCGTTATGAGCTTCTGCGGGATGACCGGACGCTCCGGTCGTGATGACCGGACGCTCCGGTCAGTTCAACCCGCGAACCAGTTTTCAAGTGATGACCGGACGCTGTCAGGGTCCGGTCAGTACCGACCGGACGCGTCCGGTCGCTCTTGGATGCTTACTGTAAACGACCGGACGCTGGATACTCAGGGTCCGGTCACACTAACCGGACGCGTCCGGTCACTCTTTTCCAAGTCTGGACCCTTACTGGAGTCGACCGGACGCTGGCCCTCAGCGTCCGGTCACATGACCTCCCAGCGTCCGGTCACACCAGACTTGAACTTCTCGGTCAAATGAACTGACCGGACCCTGCGGCCAGCGTCCGGTCGCACCGGAGCCAGCATCCGGTCAGTATTTGACCCTCCATTCACTTCCAACTTCCGAACATATGTGAATGAAGTTTGCTCCAAAGGATCTTAGGCATTCATAGGAGCCACCTAGAGCTAGTTTTAACAAGTGTGCACCACACCTAACTCACTAGACTCAACTAGGTCAAGCTACCCGTTCATACCCCCTTCATAGTACGGCCAAAGGAAAAACAAAGTCCTAAACTACTCTAAGTGTCTCTCCAACTTCAATCGACACTTAGAACTAGTTATCCTTAACCTTGTCGTCCATCCTTTGAAAACCAAAATGATTTCCATCGTAGGGGCATGACAACCTCGATTGCCCAATCGATCTCCATTACCATGACCTAACTTAATTGCCTCTGCAAAACACACGTTAGTCATAGTAATCTTGTATTGACATTAATCACCGAAATCCAACTAGGGGCCTAGATGCTTTCAATCTCCCCCTTTTTGGTGATTGATGACAATACCACCTCGAGTATGTTATGGAGTGAGGTTTTTGACGGGCTTGGTTCATATAAGCTTTTGTCAATAAGAACAAAAGAGTTAGTCAAGCTTATATGACCCAAGCCAAAACAATGTACTCAAAGGATATGAATTGAGCATGAGTACCCATAACAAAGCTCATTTGCTTCGAAGTGTAAACGCGGAAGCAAAAGCAAATGAGCATTCCACAAGTGATATGACATAGAGATAAAGCAAAGTAGAAGTCACACATGTCAAATATCACAACCACGTAGATAGCACTATCACATATAAATAAGAGTATGCATGAAAGTAAACACACGAATGCCTAAGTAATAGTGTATCACACAAATAAAACTCCAAAAGGTATAATAAGCTAATACTAGATAACTAGCTCCCCCTGAAACTTGCTCCCCCTAAGTCTACATACTCAAACCCTCTCCCCCTTTGGCGTCAAACACCAAAACCTAAGGGTCGGACGGCGGGGCTGCAGTGGACGAGTCGGGCGCTGAAGTACGTGGAGCAAGATGGAACTGGGCGCCATCATCATCTGACCCTGAGCTCTGAACTGACTGACCCTCTGAAGCAGGAAGTGTCGCTGAAGCGGTCTAGGTCTGAGCTAGTGCTGCCTGTGAAGCTGCAAGTATGTCTGTCGTAGGATCTGACGAGGCGACAGACGAGGGGAGCCTCTGAGTAGTCATGATAGCTGGAGCTGCTGTAGACGGACTGGCAGTATGCATGTGAGGTGGAGTAGGCATGCCGATCAACTCACTGAATGATGCTCCAAGACTCCTAGAGACTGACGACTCCGGCACGAATAGTGAGGACGTCTGCTCTGGTGAGAAACCCGTGTGATAAGGAGTGAACTGCGGGGCTACACCAGGTGAAGCTAATCACTGGGACACCTGTACAGGAGGTGAAGGAAACTGAGCTGGAGGCTATCCCTGACTCTGAAGCCCGATAGGCTGTACTGCTGGAGTCGTCGAAGTGGTAGGAGGCTGTGCAAGCTGGGGCGAAGTCTGTGGCAGTGGGATCCTAATGGCTGTCACTACATGCTGCATGAATCCCATGAGCTACTGCTGCATAAGTAACTGCTGGTGCTGAAGGAGCTGCTGCTGCCGCTGAAACTCGTCCTGACGAGCCTGAAACTGTGCGAAGTTTGTAGCAGTCTCCTGTGCCTATCGTGTCTGATCCTGCTGCATCCGCTCAAGAATAGCAATGAGAACGGGGTCTGTCTGTGGAGCTGGTGGAGCAGAACTGGAGCTACCTGCCTCTGCATCGTGTCTGCGTGGAGGCATCTGAGGTATAGGCTGGTAGTCGTCATCGGAGCTGTCACTGTACTCACTCACCTCCTGCTGTGCCTCTAGCTCCGCCTTCTCAGTGGCTGCAATCCCTCTGATGATCTCGTCCTGCTGAGCTGCGGACTCTGGCACGTTGGGACGACGGCTAGGCTGTCTAGGTGCCGGAGGAGTGGCATGTCTGATCCTCTGTGATAGGTTGTAAGCTAGGAACTCCGTAGTGGCACCTGTATACTCATCCATCATGCCAGGGGGCTTATCAATCACAACTCTGTGGATGAGAAACGTGATCCAGTGAGCATAGGGAAGCTGCCTGCGACCCTTGAATCCCTCAGCTATAGTATCCTCCATCTCTGAAAGAAGGAGGTCCCAGATGTCAAACACTGTCATCTGCATAATGGCATTGAGAAGCCAGAGCTGTAAGCGAGTCAGGCCCTCCCTGTATCCCAACCTGGGAAGCAATGTCCTCCTGATAATGGCCTCTAGTATCCTCGCTGTAGGAGTCAAGTCACTAGGGTTCCTACTCGACCCCTCACCAAACGGCTCCTTGAAGCAATGGCACACTAAGTCTGTAGGGGGCACCAACCCTCCATGAGGACGCCTGGGAGGCTCCTGATGTCCATAGCAAACCTCATGCATCCTTACAGGCTGCTCCTGTAGTCTTAGTATCTCTCTGGCCCTGCTACTCGTCACTCTATGGTCTTTGCCGTTGAAGGCAAAGTGAATGAATCTGTGATGAGGATCGATGTAGAGCGAGGCATAAAACTGACGAACCCAAGAAGGTACATATATCCCTGTCCGTCCAATCAGATCTGACAGTCCTGGCAAATATGACAAATATTGCCGAATCCCCTCTCCGGCTGCTGCCATAATGGACTCTATCGGACAGACCCTCTGTGATCTAAACACTGCCCCACTGTTTAGATATGCATTGTAGAAATCCTCCTGCAGTGGCGTGTAGAACCCCTCAGCTGCTCTCTCATCCCTCCTCGGAGGAAACCAGACCTCAAACTCAACAAACCGTAGCTGCTGAACCTGCCTGGCTGTGGCGGCCCTCAAGTCGAGGTGAACCACTGGAGGCGGACCCTGTGGTCTGGGCAGAGGGCGTGAACCCCTGCGCTGTGTAGCTGGCCTTGGTGGAACTGCAGCACTGGTACGACTCGAGTGGCGTAGCTGAGGTGCCGGCTCGGTCTCCTGACTCTCCTGAGTCTCCTGGGCTGGCTGAGGCTCTGCTGGTGGAGGCTGCTGCTGTGCTGACGGACCCTCCTCAATGGCAACCCGTCGTCCTGCAAGCGTGGCAGTCCCAGCTGGACTACCGTGACGACGCTCAACCTCCTCAATCGTAGCTCTGACAGCGGGTGAAACTAGCTGATCTGCAATGACAACTCCGCTGCGGGTGCCACCTCTCTCGGCACGCTCTGCGGCCTCTGCAACAGCTGCTGCTCTAGCTGTCTCTGCGTCGGGGTACTTCCGCTTCTTGGATGTTACCTGCTTGGTTGACTTGCCTTTAGATCCGGCTGGCTGACGAGGCGGGGGCCTCCGATCATCATCACCTGGGCCACCACCAACATTCTTGGTGTGAGCCATCTGAACTGACAAGATGGTGAACTGACGCTGATGAAGATCAACTGTCAAACTCGCTTTCGAGGCTTGGCCTCGATCCTTACTCGCGAGCTTGGCTCCGAGTTGACTGCCAACTGCCAATTGAACCACAACGGAACCGACTCGCTGCACGATAGAATAGATGGATATACAAATAAATACCATATGTCTAATAGATGCGAAACCCTAGCAGAGAAAGCAATGTAGATGTGAAATTGAATCGAATGGCTTTCTACCTGACGATCAGCGAACCGAGAAGAGGTAAGATGTCACGCGGGGGATCCTCGGAACCGGGCTAGGGTTAGGTCAACCGCCCTGAATGCAATGGGGAATCAGTGCATTTAGAATTGATCTAGATCACAATTGTAGATCAAGATTGAAAACACGAAAATTGCCATACCAATCAATGGGAGGATAGGGCAGGAGCACTCGGCGAAGACCGGCAGCCTTGGCAACTATTGAGCGGCGAGCTTGGGCGCGAGGTGGCCGGCGAGGTGCTGCGAAGGCGAGCTGGCGTGGTGGCTCGGCTGCGGGCTCGACTGGTGAGCGGGGGCCGAGCGTGGAGGCGCGGCGAGGCGAAGGCACGACGGCGCGGCTAGGCAGGCGCACGGAGGCGCGGGCGCAGGCTGACCGGAGCAGGTGGCGCACGGCTAGGCTGGCTAGGGCTGGCGAGCGAGGCTGCGGTGGCTCGGCGAGGCAGCGGTGGCGCGGCTTGGTGGCGCGTGGGCTAGGGCACGGCGGCGGCTCGGGCTTGGATTAAGGAAGAAGAAAAGGTCCGAATAAATAACCCCCAAAAACGCGATAGAAAAGGAAACGGGAAAAGAGTCCTTAAGATGCGCGAGATCCACTGACCAGACGCTCCGGTGGTAGCGACCGGACACTACCACCCAGCGTCCGGTCGATTCTAGAGAGGTCCAAATCCTCTGGAATCGGGACCGGACGCGTCCGGTGGTCCATGACCGGACGCAGGCAGGGTCCGGTCAGTACAATTTGATCTTCCTCCAATCGACCGGACGCTGAACTCTTTCTGACCGGACGCACAGACGCAGCGTCCGGTCACTCCTTCAATAGCAGTTCACCTCCTGTGAACTGACCGGACGCTGGACAGCAGCGTCCGGTGCACCTTTTCTAGCAAATCTTCAAACTTCCTTCACGCTGCCTATTCCCAATCAAGTCCCAACTTAAATAAGATCCAAATAAACACTAATTGGGACTGATGTGAGTGACCTCTCTCAAACCCTCATATTTTTCAAAGTATTTTGCCTTAGGCTATAATTCTTTTTAAGAAAATAGGCAACAAGAGGGCAAATGGAACAAAACGACAAAACAACATTCATGCATATGTAATGCTTGTAACTAAATCTAGTTGCTTGTCAAGTTTGATCCAAGGTTAAGCTTCTTCACATGCTTTTCGGCGGTTATCTTAACCATGTTAGACAAGCCCTATATGCATTTCCACAAATTAAACATGTTGTATATTACAATGAATGCAAGGGACAACACAAGCTCAATTTTTTGTGAAGTTACTAAAATCAAGTACATTGAGCTCGTTCCGCAATCTACAAAATGTAGCCTCATCTAGCGGTTTAGTGAAGATATCCGCTAATTGATCTTCGGATCTTACACCTTCTAGTGATATATCATTTTTAGCTACATGATCTCTTAGAAAGTGATGGCGGATATCTAAATGCTTGGTGCGAGAGTGTTGAACCGGATTATTAGCAAATTTTACCGCACTTTCATTGTCGCACAAAAGAGGTACTTTCTCTAGAACTACTCCATAGTCTAGTAAAGTTTGTTTCATGTATAATATTTGTGCACAACAAGCACCCGCGGCAATGTATTTCGCTTCGGCGGTGGACAAAGCCACACTATTTTGTTTCTTGGAGGACCAAGACACAAGTGATCTACCAAGCAAATGGCACCCTCCGGATGTGCTCTTTCTATCAACTTTGCATCCGGCGTAATCCGAATCGGAATAGCCAATTAATTCAAATAAAGCTCCTTTAGGATACCAAAGGCCAATGCTTGGAGTGTGCTTAAGATACCTAAGGATTCTTTTTACGGCAATTAAATGTGTTTCCTTAGGACTAGCTTGAAACTTAGCACACATACACACACTAAACATGATGTCGGGCCTAGATGCGGTTAAATATAACAAGCTACCAATCATAGAGCGGTAGAGAGTTTGATCAACCGAGTTACCTCCCTCATCTAGGTCGAGATGTCCATTGGTAGGCATTGGGGTCTTGATTGGCTTACATTCATCCATCTTGAATCTCTTGAGAAGGTCTTTTGTGTATTTCTCTTGAGAGATGAAGATATCTTCTTTCATTTGCTTGACTTGAAAACCAAGAAAGAATGTAAAAGCTCACCAATCATTGACATCTCGAACTCCTTTGACATCAATTCACCAAATTCTTTGCATGAGTCTTCATTTGATGATCCAAAGATAATATCATCAACATATACTTGACAAATGAAGATATGCCCATCAAGCTTCTTGGTGAATTGTGTGGTGTCGACCTTCCCAATGGTGAAGCCCTTCTCAATAAGGAAATCCCGAAGGCGCTCATACCAAGCTCTTGGGGCTTGCTTAAGCCCATATAGTGCCTTGGACAACCTATAAACATGATTAGGATATCTAGGGTCTTCAAACCCGGGAGGTTGATCAACATGGACTAGTTCATTAATAAAGCCATTTAAGAATGCACTTTTCACATCCATTTGATATAGTTTCATTTCATGATGTGATGCATATGCAAGAAGGATACGGATGGCTTCTAATCTTGCAACCGGTGCAAAGGTTTCTCCAAAATCTAAACCTTCAACTTGAGAGAACCCCCTTGCCACTAGTCTTGCCTTGTTCCTCACAACAACGCCTTAATCATCTTGCTTGTTGCGGAACACCCACTTTGTTCCAATCACTCTTGCACCTTTTGGTCGCTCTTCAAGATTCCATACTTCATTGCGAGTGAAGTTGTTCAACTCTTCATGCATGGCATTTATCCAATCCGGATCTTTTAGAGCTTCTTCTATCTTGGTAGGCTCATAGCAAGAGACAAAAGAGTGATGAGCAATAAATGAGGTAAGTTTTTGAGATCTAGTCATCACCCCCTTTGTTGGACTCCCTATGATGAGATCTTGTGGATGATCTTGTAGGAGAGGAGTATTTCTTCTATTGGCCACTTGAGGAGGAGGTTGTGGAGCATCAACATCTTGTGCTTGTACCACCATTTGCTCATGGGAGACATGAGTATCTTCATTTTCTACTCTCCCAACTTTTTCACCATCTTGTGGTACATTTGATGAAGAAGGTTGATTAATGACTTGTACATCATCTTCATCATCTTTTGGCTTGATGTCTCCCACCGGAATATTCTTCATAGCCTCCCTCAATGGTTCATCACCTACATCATCAAGATTCTCATGTGCTCTTTGGGAGCCGTTAGATTCATCAAATTCCACATCATATGTTTCTTCAACCAAGCCGGTGGCATGATTAAATACTCTATATGCTTTGGACTTCAATGAGTAACCAACAAGAAAACCTATATCACAACGCCTTTGAAACTTCCCTAGGTGTTGCCGCTTCTTGTAGATGTAGCACTTGCAACCAAACACCCTAAAGAAGGAGACGTCTGGCTTCTTCCCATTGAGCAACTCATATGGTGTCTTGACAAGGAACTTTTGAAGAAATAGGCGGTTGGATGCATAACATGCGGTGTTGATTGCTTCCGCCCATAGAGCTTCGGGGGTGTTGTACTCATCTAGCATTGTCCTTGCAAGAGTGATCAAAGTCCGGTTCTTCCTCTCAACTACACCATTTTGTTGAGGAGTATAGGTTGCGGAGACTTCATATTTGATTCCAACTTCATCACAATAAGCTTCTATGTTTGTGTTGTCAAACTCTTTGCCATTGTCACTTCTTATCTTCTTGAGCTTCACTTCAAATTCATTTTGTGCTCTCTTGGCAAACTTCTTGAAACAAGATGCAACTTCGGATTTATCATGAAGGAAGAACACCCATGTATATCTTGAATAGTCATCCACAATCACAAGACAATAGAGATTTCCTCCTAAGCTCTTGTATGTTGTTGGTCCGAATAAATCCATGTGTAGGAGTTCTAGCACTCTTGTGGTTGACATGAAAGCTTTGGTTGGATGAGTGTTTGCAACTTGCTTGCCGGCTTGACATGCACTACAAAGCTTGTCCTTCTCAAACTTCACATCCTTCAACCCTCTCACCAAATCATTCTTCATAAGCTTCTTGAGTGAGCTCATCCCAACATGAGCAAGCCTTCTATGCCATAGCCACCCAAGTGTTGTTTTGGTGAATAGACAAGTCTTCAAGTTTGCATCTTCGGAGGTGAAGTCAACTAGATATAAGTTGTTGTATCTAAATCCATTGAATATCACTTGATTGTCATCTACCTTAGATACAACCACCTCCTTCTCGGTGAACAAGCATTGGAAGCCAAGATCACACAATTGACCAACGGATAGCAAGTTGAAACTCAATGAAGCAACATAGAGCACATTTGAGATGGAATGATCATTTGATATTACCACTTTGCCCAATCCTTTGACCTTGCCCTTTGAATTATCTCCAAATGTTATTTTCTCTTGTCCATCTACCTCTTCATCTAGTAAGGTGAACATACGAGGATCACCGGTCATATGTTGAGTGCAACCACTATCAATAACCCAATGACTTCCACCGGACTTGTAGTTCACCTACACATAAGAGATTCAAGCTTTAGGGATCCAAGCTTGTTGAGGGCCCTTCACCTTCTCAACAAGTGACTTAGCCACTCAAATTTTCTTAGGCCTACTCTTGTTGGGGGGACCTAAGAACATGACTTTCATCTTTCCACTCGAATCTTTTCTAAGCATGTAGTGAGCATTGAAAGCAAAGGGTCTAGCATGCTTGGGCAAGGGTTGTGGTGGTGGAGTTTGACACTCATGAGCAAAATGGCTTCTTGT